>NC_084614.1:38729502-38734502 GCF_033978795.1 Nerophis ophidion | reverse complement strand
TCTTACAACGCTTTGCCCATTTAAATACAAATGACTTTGAGTGGTGTGGAAATTGCATTAGGGATCTTATTACTAATTATATGGCTATGTAACATTCTCAGACTGTTGACCTATAAGTGAGCAGTTCCTAATTTGTAATTCTCCAGTAACCCAGCACAATTTGGCCAGTTGTCATTTTTGGTGTGTCAAATTGTTCCTGAGTAGCTCTCAAGCGTATACATCAACCCTCTAACCCAGGGGGGTCAAATTCATTTTAGATCGGAAAATTGTACAAATCATTAGGTTGCTGTTTTTTTGTTTTTTTTTTGCACTTACATGTTGCAGTTGATAGTATTCTATTGTTCTTTATTGTTATTTATATTTTCTGAATAAATTATGTGATAATGTTCATCAGTCAACTCATTGGTGTTAGTTTTTAAACTCTAAAGATTAAAAAAAATATATCAAAATAAAATTACTGGATGTTATTTCTGTAGTTTGCTCATTTTCCTCGACTGATGTACGAATGTCATGTGGTTTATTATGTACATATGAAGCATCGTCTACAAAGATACGAATAATTGCTATTTCGACATCTAGTGCAGTGGTTCTCAACCTTTTTTCAGTGATGTACCCCCTGTGAAAATGTTTTTAACTCAAGTACCCCCTAATCTTAGCCAAGCATTTTTGGTTGAAAAAAAGAGATAAAGAAGTAAAGTACAGCACTATGTCATCAGTTTCTGATTTATTAAATTGTATAACAGTGCAAAATATTGCTCATTTGTAGTGGTCTTTTTTGAACTATTTGGAAAAAAAGATATAAAAATAACTAAAAACTTGTTGAAAAATAAACAAGTGGTTCAATTATAAATAATGATTTCTACACATAGAAGTAATCATCAACTTAAAGTGCCCTCTTTGGGGATTGTAATAGAGATCCATCTGGATCCATCAACTTAATTCTAAACATTTCTTCACAAAAAAGAAATCTTCAACATCAATATTTATGGAACATGTCCACAAAAAATCTAGCTGTCAACACTGAATATTGCATTGTTGCATTTCTTTTCACAGTTTATGAACTTACATTTATATTTTGTTGAAGTATTGTTCAATAAATATATTTTATAAAGGATTTTTGAATTGTTGCTATTTTTAGAATGTTTAAAAAAAAATCTCACGTACCCCTTGGCATACCTCCAAGTACCCCCAGGGGTACGCGTACCCCCATTTGAGAACCACTGATCTAGTGGACACATTTAGAACATTAATCAATCAATCAAAGTTTACTTATATAGCCCTAAATCCCGAGTGTCTCAAAGGGCTGCACAAGCCACAACGACATCCTTGGCTCAGATCTCACATCAGGGCAAGAAAAAACTCAACCCATTGGGATGACAATGAGAAACCCTGGAGGGGACCGCAGATGTGGGGACCGGTGCAATGGACGTCGAATGGATCGAGCATAATATTATGAAAGTCTAGTCCATAGTAGATTTAGCATAATAATTTGAGAGTCCAGTCCATAGTGGGGCCAGCAGGAGATCATCTTGAGCGGAGACAAGTCAGCAGCGCAGAGACGTCCCCAACTGATGCACAGATGAGTGGTCCATCCTGGGTCCCGACTTTGGACAGCTAGCGTTTCATCTGTGGTCACCGGATCTGTGCCCACCCTCTCCACGAAGGAGAGGGGCGCAGAGCAGAAAAGAAACGGCAGATCAACTGGTCTACAAGGGGGATCTATTTAAAGGCTAGAGTATACAAATGAGTATTAAAATTTGACTTAAATGCTTCTACTGAGGTATCATCTCTAACTGTTACCGGGAGGGCATTCCAGAGTACTGGAGCCAGAATAGAAAACGCTCTATAGCCCGCAGACTTTTTGGAGGGTTCTGGGAATCACTAATAAGCCGGAGTTCTTTGAATGCAGATTTTTTGCCAGGACTCAACAAGATAGGATGGAGCTAGACGGTGTAGTATTTTACACGTAAGTAGTAAAACCTTAAAGTCACATCTTAAGTGCACAGGAAGCCAGTGCAGGTCAGCCAGTATAGGCTTAATATGATCAAACATTCTTGTTCTTGTCAAAACGTTGAGCAGAAGCATTTTGTAACAACTGTAATATTTAAATGCTAGACAAAGGGAGAAAATAATACGTTACGGTAATCAAGACGAGACGTAACAAATGCATGAATAATGATCTCAGCGTCGCTAGTGGACGAAATGAAACAAAATGAAATGGATTTGCAGAACGAACAGCAGTTTCTTTCATTCCAAAATTTCAGGTTCATTTTTATTCTTAGCAAACTCATCCTGCGGGCCGAACAAAACCTGTTCGCGGGCCTGATCCGGCCCTGGTGCCGTATGTTTGACACCCCTGCTCTAACAAATCAAATGTGCTGTCGGGTCCTGACCTCCGTTTCCATTTTTACCTTTCATGTCCGTCTTTTTTCTAACAAAACTCACCACAAATGTTTGCCATAGAAATGGCGATCAACTAAGTGCAATGTGTTGGATCATAAACAAAAGCCGGCACTTGACAAGCGCTTGTCAACACTAATCATGCTGAGATTGGCTGCAAATTGTGGATAACAGAGGGCGGGGAGGGAGGCTATTTCATTACAATTAGCTGTAACTGCTGAGTGTCAGGGCATCTAAACTGTGGTTGGAAGCTACTATAAAACCATTGCCTTAGTAAGTGTTTTATGTAAATGCATAAATGTGAAATATAAACATTGGTAGCTGATTGAACATAGATAATAATTGTTAGTAAAGTGAATACGCTACACCCAAAGATTTCCTGAAAATGCCCATAATAAGCATATGTGTACTATGTCAGTCCCGGAGGTCCCAGCTACATTTTGTATTGAATTCACTACTTTAATTTTAGACTACATTTATAATATGCAACATAATAATTAAACATGCATGAATAATCAAATCTTAATCCATGAATCGTAATCGAAAGGGGAGGTGTCCAATATTCCGGATTTTGCAATTGCCTGCAAAATCCGGGAGCTGCTGATCATAGACTAAGAAAGTAAAAAATAAAGTTGTTCACCTTGATTTATGTCATGAATTTGACGGACTACTTTGATTGAACCACATTTACCCAGCAGCCTTTTCCTCTGACCCTGCAGCAGCAGTTGAGAATGACATGAGAAATTCAGTGGGGACTGGTAGTTGAAGGTCTGGAAATGTACAGTACAATAGAAAATAAAAATCCTATCTTTTTATGTCTAATTTGTGTTTTATTAGTGACGTCACTGCCAGGTTTACTGCTGAAAAAAATAAGCATTTAATTATATGGCAAAATCCAAAAACCCAAAGTACAAAATAACAGGGATGGAAGTAAATCGAACACGGGGTGACTTTGAAAAAGTGGTATCCCAGAAAGCACAGTGGGAAAACTTAAATAGATTAAGGCTGAATCCCAATTCTCCCTCTTAATCCTTGGCCCTGGTTTTGTGTGTTCACGTAAAGCAAGTGGTGCCCCAACTCTCTTGTCAGGCTAAGGGAGTGATTCTCAATTATTTTCTTCTACAGCCCCCGTAGAAGAAAACATTTTGGCCCCCCCACTCTACACTAACATTGTAGCCTTATTACCATTAAAGATTAAATAATATATAGATCAATTAACAATAAATAACAACTTTATTAATTTAGTTTTTATGTACGTCTATCTATATGTGTTGGCCCTGTGATGAGGTGGCCAGAGTGTACCTCGCCTACTGCCCGAATGCACCCGAGATAGGCTCCAGCACCCCTCGCCACCCGGAAAGGACAAGCGGTAGAAAAATGGATGGATTAAAAGTGCATAAATTTGCTTGAATAAAAAAAAAAAAAAAAAATTAAAGTACAAATATTTTTTGACTGACTTAAACCATTTGATACTGAGAAATAGAATACAATAAATAATATTACATTGAAATTGATCAGCAACTTCAACTCAGGAGTACGTTATATAAAACACTTGAACCTACAAAACAAAAATTATTTTTTAAAAAAAACGTTTTAGTTTTTTTTGTCAAACTGAGGAAATCAGAATTCAATTTCAAAACGGGGCTTGAAGTAGGACTGCATTAAACGATTATTTTGTGAGTCGATTATTCCATTGATTTTTATTTCATTTTATTAATTTGTAGATTTAATACATTTTTGTAACAAACTGTTTTTTAGTATAGTGGTGCAAAACTTAAATGAGAACAAGACGGAACTAATTTCAGCAAAGTAAAACAGAATGACCTGCACCCCTGATGACTTATTTAAACCCACACTTACAAATCTTGGTTTTAAGTTCGACAATGATTTTAAACAGCAGATTAACTTTGTTGTACGATCAAGTTTTTATCATCTGAGACTTTTAGCCAAAAAGTTGTCAGTTTTATCTTTGACCAACTTTGAGCAATCCATGCTTTAATTTCATCACGTTTGGACTCCGGCAACTTCCTCCACGTCGGAATGAACCAGGCCTCAATCGCTCCAAAATGCTGCTGCTTGCCTTTTAACTGCTACGAAAAAACATGAACACATTACCCCCATTTTAGCATCCCTTCACTGGCTCCCAGTTCATTTTAGAATTAATGAAACAATATTGTTGTTTGTTTTTCAAATCTCTTAACAGATCAGCGCCACAGTATATGGCAGAACTTTTAAAAATATATACACCCCCACAAGGTCTCTGAGGCCAGCTGATCAGTTTCTTCTTGCCAAAAAACAGTTTAAAATCCAGAGGGGATCGTGCATGTTCTGCTGTGGCTCCAAAACTTTGGAATGATATCCCTCTTGCTATTTGGATAGCTCCCTCTTTATTGAGTTTCAAATCATGTCTTAAGACATATTTTTACTCTATTTGCACAGCTCCCTCTTTAATGAGTTTCAAATCATGTCTTAAAACATATTTGTATTATTTGGCTTTTAAACCAGCATGAGCGTTATGTGATTTTATTCTATTTTACTTTCTTTAATATATTTTTTATTTTATAGGTAAATGTTGTATATTATTTACTCTTAACCACTGT